>NC_046986.1:13079455-13089455 GCF_009769545.1 Cyclopterus lumpus
CAATTTGTGGTCTTGTCATGGGAACAGCATTATCGCAGTATATAGAGCCAATAGAATTAGTCTATTTGAGCTCAAGACAAAGTCAAATTCCTTGCATGTTCAACGTACGTGGCAATAAACACTTCTGGTTCTGATTCTGACACACATATCTATGGGTTCAATAAGCTGCTCTGCTCCAATGGGGTACATGAAGTACAACTATACTCCTCTCCAAAGAGTGATGACTAGTATTTATAAACGTCACTAACTTCAGCATTTACAAAGAAAGTACATACATTATCAAATGTCCCATCCACACAGGAAGTTTAGGCTAACCAGCTTAAAGTATAAAACACTCCATTTGGAGAAGGTAAACATCCGGTCACGGCTGGGTTAATCTCACTGTTACGCGTCATTTCAAACTGAGTGATAAAGAAAGACATCCTGGAGACTGTGGTTCCCATGAACCTTCTCTTCCCCGGTGCCTGTTTGTATTACCAACTGTGAACTCAGTGGTTCTTGTGTGCATCTCTACATACTTTCTGGTTATTTGTTACAATGGTAATATCAAAAGTATTGTTATAATAGTTACTCACACCCAGATTCAAAGCTGCTCCTCTGTCCCGGGCTGAACACTGCATTCTCTTCTGGCAGAGCATCTACCAAGCTAAACTCTACATCTGAAAAAAAATACATATTATTGGAGACAGAAATGCAATATCAAATCCCTGTAGGGAAATTCACCTTTTGCCGTCCCACCCATTAGGGATATATTCCAGATGTTCACCAAACACTCGATACTACATCGTTGCATGTTTAACTAATTAATGATAACATCTGCCACAATGTCCACTTCAGTCTCTAATGGCTCCTGCAGCGATGACCCTGCAGATGAGTCCTCGAAAAGGACTGTAACACTACCTGCTCCGAGGGTGTGTCGGTGATCTTGTGAACTAGTGTTGACTCAGATTAAAGGATATTATCTGTCAGGAACAATACCATACCCTGACTCTATATTAATTGGGGGGAAAGCCATGTGACTTATACAACATGTGGGACCCAGTGTGTGCAACAGTTTTAGACTGAGCAGGGTGAATTATTTTAGATAGAACCCCAGGGGCGTAACGATCCACAGACCTAAACCACAGTGCTTAAGCATTGTGCTCTTATTGTAAAGCACCATTGGTCACACATGAATGTCAAGTAATGAAACCATATTTTCAGCCAAGTTTTACTCCGATCCTATCGACTGAGCCTCCTTTCTGCTTCTGCTTTCCGGTCTCTAGCCTCCTTACCATTTCTCAACTCTTTTGCTTTTGTCACCACCATGCAAGAATGTTCCCCTGCCAGATGTCACATGGAAGACTCCTTCCATAGCAACCATTTTCTTAACCCTCCCCGCCCCCCCCTTTCATAGTTGTTAGCATGACTAAGAGAGGAGATAATGGCCACCTAATATAAAAGTGACGTCTGCTTTAAAGCAGCTATGGACAACTACCACTTGGGACAGGAAATGGTGGAATGGGCGGAGAGAGAATGGAAAAGAGAATATTATCATACGCAAAGATAAATAATATAGGGTGACACTTTAAGGGGTTCCTTACTCAAACCATGCCACCCCTAATTTAGGAGGTACAATTGTTTGGGCTAAAATTCCACCTCATAACCGTAGTATAAAAGCACATCCGTTTTCCATTAATTTGTTTTTGAACATTGGGAGTTGCAGGAATATGATACACAATATATTATGAAAGCTAGACATGTTTTTATATGACTGATAACATAAACTTACTATAGCAACCATAATCTCACGGGTGTTTCTGGAGTTAAATGGTGACAGTGTGGAAAGCTAATAAGTTTTAACATATTGCATACATATTGGTTCAGAATTTAAAGGGAAATATACATAAATATAAGTATTCAGTCACTTCAGCTCAAACACAATCCATAATGAGCAGAGCTTCAACAATGGTCTCTTCAAACATGAATACTAATGCTGCTCAGTGATTTTCAACCTATTTCCCACACGTAATGTATTTAAAAAAGGCTGCCATGTAGGACTTCAACATTTCCATTTGTCACAAGCATCAATTCAGCAGTTCAGCTTCTTTGTGGATTTATTGTTACTGTGGTTACTGAAATAAATGGGTTTTAATTGTGTTCCCCGAGGTGCTCTTGCGTGATGAAAAGAGCTTTTGAGTCATAAGAAATTATTTGTGGTTGTCTTAGAAATTTGTTTAGCTGTAGGAGTTGGCTCCAGAAAGGTTACGGTTTATATAATCTGGTGTTGGACATCTTTCAAATGGAGGAGGAGAATTCATTTTATTATTCTACCTACCTTCCCAAGGACTACTGCTGGAAACTTTGCTAAAACCTGGTACATTATATCTCTCCTTGTTTGACATATGGTTAATGTTTGTTGTGCATTTTCCCCGTCCAAATAAAGAAACATAACATAACAATAGAAATATGTATATATATATATATATATATATATATATATATATATATATATATATATATATATATATATATATATATATATATATATATATATATATATATATATATATATATATATACACATACATACACACACACACACACACATTGTTTTGTACCTGCATTCACCACAGGAACAATCTCCACATTAACTGTTGGCAAAGACAAAGAACGAAATCATGCAAACATCTAAAATCCACACAGATATATATATTATAACTCACAATACACTCAGAATAAACACTTTAGATTTGACCTAAACAGTCCTTTGCTGCCATGACACAACATGACGTGATAATTAGACAGAATGTAGCAGAACAAAGAAGCAGAACCGGAGGTTTCACAGTTTGTAAATGAGACGCATGTCAAAGAGGTGAGCTCATCCACATATTTCTCTACAACTAGTTATTATATTTGTGTACTTTTAATACACACCAAAAAGTTACATATGGTCCACAATGCCTTAGAATGTAACAATTTATAAGTTCTTACTTACTGTTTTAGGGTGCTATTCTGTACCAATGTAATTAAAACAAGGAAACAAGCATTGAAGTTCTGTGACAGACACTATTCCGTTATGTTTTTTCCATAGGATGAGAGTGCAAGGTATGTACCAGAACATCTATATTCTTACTTGTTGTAACAATGACCTCCACTTCTGGTTCAACCTTTTCTTCATCAGCTGGTTGTGTTGGTTCTGCATCAGCAGCAGGAACAGTTGATTTTTCCTCATTATCTGCTGCAGCTGGATCTGCTGCTGATGTGGCGTCAGATTCACTCTATTATATATGAATATATAAAATATTCAGATGTAGAAAGGTCACATTAACTTCTCATTAGTATAGCAGTTCCAGAATATGATATGTCTTAAACACAGAATGTACGGAATTATGCTTCACTGGAATGTGGAAGTTCGTCAACTGTATATTTGTCAGAGTTGAATAAGATGTTGTTTAAGACTTTCAAACTCTGCTACTGACCTCCTCCTGAACAGGAGTAACACCTGTGCTTGATGTAGCTTCCTCCTCTCCGAGAGCAGTTGGTTCCTCAGCCTTTGGATCCACAACCTCAAGATCATCTTCAGAAGAGAAAAGCAGAGGGGAGGATGTGTTATGGAATGGGTTGTGATGGCTTGATTTAAAACCAAGCAAAACCAAAGAGGTCTGAACAGTGCTGTGCACAACCTTTTTATTTCAATTCCACTGCACATCATTTTTAGTGTGCATATTTGCATATTCCTGTTGATCACCTTGTTGTGTTGCCTCCGCCTCAACCTCTGCCTCCACCTCTGCCTCCGCCTCTGCCTCCACCTCCGCCTCTGCTGCAGGTGCAGCCTCTGGTTCTAATGCAGGTGCAGCCTCTGGTTCTGATGCAGGCGCAGCCTCTGGTTCTGATGCAGGTGCAGCCTCTGGTTCTGCTGCAGGTGCAGCCTCTGGTTCTGATGCAGGCGCAGCCTCTGGTTCTGCTGCAGGTGCAGCCTCTGGTTCTGATGCAGGCGCAGCCTCTGGTTCTGCTGCAGGTGCAGCCTCTGGTTCTGATGCAGGTGCAGCCTCTGCGTCTGCTGCAGCCTCTACATCTGCTGCAGCATCTGCGTCTGCCGCAGGTGCAGCCTCTGCGTCTGCCTCTTCAACCGAAGGAGTCCCCGGATCACCTGCTTCGGCTTCATGATCAAGCTCACCCGTTGTTTCCTGTATTTAGCACAAGATATTCGTCTCCAGAAATTATGTTCACATACTGATCCAGAAAAATGAGTCTCTAGTTAGTCACTTCAGCTTGTTTGTTAGCGTTTCACCATCTCTTTCTTATACTAAGGACAAGTCATTTGTAAACTTGAGCTTTGCTGAAATACAAAACACAAAAGTCAGTCTGAAAAAGAGCAAAGACACAGAGCTTTCATTACATTGCATTCCAATAACATAATGCTCTGTCAAACTTTCAATACCCAACCAAGAACTAACATGAGATGTTTTCCAGCTATTTGATATCAGCTTATCGAATAACTGTCTGAAGATTTAGAACTAGATTTACTGAATTGCACAGTCACTGTTAAAAGTTTGGAGTGAAGACGGGGACTAAAGACAAAAAAGTGTGCAATGTCATAGTGACCCAAATCTAAAAAAATAACATAATTTTTTTTTTTTTACATAATTCCCTGAAACATTATTTGGACCTGCACTTATTTCATTTTTTTTAGGTGGCACTTGGGGTTCACTCCACACGCGGACAGAAGGAGGCGGGGGTTGAACCGAAACCGTGCGACCCAGTTAACCCCCTGAGCCTCGGCCACCGACCAGTTGTTACAAAGTTATAGTCAGCACCACGATGGAACCAAAAGTGGTTGCTTTAAGATTCGTGATTCACCAGGAGACCTCGACTGAGATAAAAGACGAAGAAGAACATTGGACTGATTGACAGATTTTGAAAATTGAATAAAGCAAAAAACAATAAACAAAAGTATCATCATGCTTCACCTCAGCTATATGCTCAGTTTCCTTGTCAGCGGCGGATTCTTCATTGACCTCTGCCGCGGTTTCTGCTTCAGGGGCTGCTTTCTCCTCTGTTGTGGCTTCATCTTCTACATTGAGATAAGTGAAGAAAGAAAGTAATAGGATGATGAAAGAAACAACACACATCCAGTGAAGTCCCAACTACTGAGACATATCAACTTCAAAAAGGTGGGGAAAATAAAGGGCTGTTCTGAAACCCCGGCATATAAAGAGATAGAGGCCTGAGCAACTATGATTATCTTTTTGAAAATAAGAAAGCAGTCAGACATGGCAACCCAGAATCTGTTTCAATGTCTCAAAGGGAGTTTCTCCTTCTTCCTTTTAAAGCTTGCAACTTAAAAACACAACATCCCTAAAATTGAAAGTAATGACAATTATTTTGTGTCCTCTACTGCTCATGAACAAACAAGTGGAAACATTATAACTCTAACCTAAAATAGAACAAATAGAACATTAGTAGCTGATTAGACTTAGAGAAACCATTGCTCATTAAAAACAACATGCCTTTAATCCATCTGTTCTCATTCATAACCATTCAGATCATCTGCCCTTATGGTCGTTAGGATGTTGTGGATTCATCACATTCTCTGACACGACTGTATCACCACCGACACATGCACGGAGCCACACCCTGCTCTGATCGCTCCCTGATGTGGACGCTCCAGCCACAACTGGATGACGCATTTGATCACGTCTCACCTGCCTCAACAGACTCAACCTCAGCATGAGCATTGCAACTCTGTACTAATGAGAAAATTCAAAGCGCATGTCTTTGTCATTCTGCGTGTGAGATGGGCATGGCGTGTGTGTGTGTGTTTGAGTCAGTGCCGTGACATTCCCCAGTCGCATGTGAGAAGCTGAAACAGCGAAACTGCGCTCTTACTTAAGCATTACTTGCTCTGCTGATTTCAGCAGCACCACGATGCTGGTTCATCAGGGTAGAACCTTCTCCCAAATACAGGTACCAACCAATAAATAAGGGTTATAACCATCTAGAAATTGCGGTATGAATGATTAAGAATGGATTGAAAAAGTGCAAAAGACTAGAAACGGAACATTGAAGACATATCAGAAAGTAATAAGAGACATCAGGGTTTTGCTGCTCAGCGTCACAAGTCTCTTCCATAATATGGTCGCAGAAAATAATTCTTCATCTTTTCTAACAGCTGCTCATTGCCAAGTGAGTTTCCAATGAATGGTCACTGTGTTTGCCAAGTGAGATCCTATCAGAGTCAGAGAAGCCTTGAGGCAGAGCGGCATTAACACATCTGAAGTATTTCCACCACACCGTAAATTATCTGGAAGCCAGCAGTGACACACACACACACACACACACACACACACACACACACGCACACGCACACGACTGTGAGATGGTTACTCACAGCAACATAAAAACATAAACAAGCCCTCTTTGTCTCTCTTACACGGTTTCTCCGGTGAATGGTACTGTACGAGCTTACCATCAAAGATGAACAGTAAAAGTTTATTAAGAACCAATCAACCAGACTGCATGTGTGAGAACATGCGCAAGTGTGGTGTGTGTGGGTTTCTGATTCACTATCTTTCCAACTTCCTTGGAAACCAGTGTATCTAATCAAAGATGTGGCACGACATTCCACTTGTTTGAACTAAGTTTCGATGCCCGTTGATGTGTCTAGCCAGTGCAAAGAAGGCGTTTGATAAAACTTTACAAAATGGGTCATGTTTACTTTCTGCTGACATTTTATTAATTAATTTGTCAGAACAGGATCTTGGCGTGTGTTTGTATTATGCTTTGTCTATTGGTAAGTGGGAAATGATTGGACATGTCTTTTCCTGTCATTGTGCCCATTGTGTGTGAGGTCTGTGGCTCTCATGTAACATGTAGTGTGAGAGAGAGAGAGAGAGAGAAACTCTCTCTTTCTCTTTCTGTTGCCAATCCGTAGAACATTCTCTTCCCATCTATCAGTTCGCCACTTCCTCCTTTAACTACCTTTTCTACAAATAAGCACCCATACCCCTCCACCCCTCCCCTTCCACCCCCACCTGCCATCACACACACACACACACACACACACACACACACACGCATGCCTACAAACTCATTAAATCACTGTCTCCTCCCCTTTTAGTCCAAACATACAAACAACCACATGTTCACACACACGGGAAGGCAAATTCCCCCTCACACTTTGCCTCAGCGGTGTCCTGTTTTGTGTTAGTGCAACAGTGAAACAAATTGTTGCACATCCAAACCTCACTCCCTTCTTTCTTTTTCTCTTCAACGCTGTCTCCCCCTTTCCTTTCTCTTGCTCCCTCCCCAAACTCTTAACTTAACTCCCTTTGTCTCTCTGCCACTGCTTTCCCTGGAGGCTGATGAGTCATCTGTGTGTCTCTGACATGGCTGCACGCTATTGTATGATCGTGTGCTGCATGTGGAGTGTGAAAATGCAATAAAAGTCAAACCAGTTTACACATGTGGGAAAAACGCCATACTGTCAGTTACATTCTGTTCTTTTAGGAAACTAGTCAAGTGGCTTGATATATTGACTCCATGGCCATTGTATCAATAACTAATGTACATCTACTGCAATCCAACACAACAACTTTGCCACATTTTCTATATGAAGCATATAGTTAAACTTAAGAGCTGTTTCCCCCTGTTCCCAGTCTTTGTGCTAACCAACATGTCTATAAGATAAGCATGACGTTCTCCCCTATGGAATACTGCACATATTCCATAGGGGCTTTAATCCATCACAGGAAAATGTTTGTAATTTACACTTCTGTCCATTTAGCTGTTCTATAACTTTGATATCACGTGGGATGCTCAACTCAACTTTTCCAAAAGCTGGTCCTGACAACGGGTAAAAACTGGGTTTATGGTAAATGTAGCATCAATTGCGACTACAATTAAATACACGTACATAGTGGACAACAAAGCACTTTCAGCAAGTTACAACATGTTGGCGAGCTACCAACGGCCGCTACAGTGTGAAGACTCCACTTAAAGTGTTACACATCATGTTTCACACGCTTTATGGAAGTGGTAGGGCTGTAGTGATGCTGGCGCCACTGTTTTGATTTTCAAAGTGTGACACATGATGAAACAGTTTACCTTGGCATGCAATGACAGTTCCTCCCAAACGATAAAAAAAAGAACGAAATTACAATTTCTGTCATTTCTGTTCACTTTTCAATATTACAAAACAACAAAGAAGTATAATCTTCTTGGAAATCACTTCCCTTTTGTAACGTGCAGTCTGCATAACATCAATTGGAGTGTGAGTCATGTTCTCAATTACAAAGGAAGAGGAACTTCATTTTCTGACTGTTGGTTCTTGTAGTGAGATGGTGTGAGACTGAGTGAGATCGCCTGTGCATGTTTCCCTGAGTAATATTGTGTGTACATACTCCAACAACCAAGCCCAGTAACAGTACACAATAGACTGCGTGTGCATGCGCGTCAGGTGAAACAACAGCACCTCCACAGTGCATTGTTCTGTCAGGTATGGCTCTATTGTGTGTTTGGAGGACAGAAAGTGCTGTGTTTACCCCAATCATGCACACCTTGAAACTGCCCCCATGGGAGCAGAGGGAGGAAGGGAGGGAGGGAGAGAGTGTGTGTGTGTGTGTGTGTGTGTGTGTGTGTGTGTGTGTGTGTGTGTGTGTGTGTGTGTGTGTGTCTGCCCTTCACTTATCCACCGAAAGTGTTTTTTTATGTACTGGTAGTTGAAGGTGTAAACACAGACAAGTCTGCACACACACACACACACACACACACACACACACACACACACACACACACACACACACACACACACTGTTCACACACCTGGCACAAATCAACTCGTTTTGCTTTCATCTACCTCTACATATGCTCTACAACTGAGTCATACACACATTAATGAAGCACTCCCATATGTTCTGTACATTAAATTATTACCACGCACACACTCACACACACACACACACACACACACACGCCTGGGGAGAGGAAGGCGCTGAAACTAGTTGTTTCGTTGGGTGTTGTCTACAGCTGGAGCTGGATCTAGTTACGGAGACACTCCCAATCCTTAACTTCTATAGCATGATGACCTAACAACCCATCTCTTTCTGTGAAAATATGAACCACACGCCAGTGGTAATTTCCTGCATCACTCTACAACAGGATCCCTTGGGTTAAAAAAATGTGTGTGTGAGGTGTAAGGGTGTTTTCTCTCTGGTTGCTTGTCTGCTCATAAAAAGGGAACCGGTGGAGTGAGATTACCCCAGATCATATCCAAGTGCACAAACGTTCAACTGAAATTGTATTTGCATAGGGACCATGAGACTCACTGTTGCTCTGACAATCTCCCTCACTTTTTCCTTCCTTGTATATCTCTCTGTTTTCCCTTTTATCGGCCACAAGATTTCTCTTTTATCTTCTTCTAATATCTCCCCTACTTTCCCTCCATCGTCCCCAGAGTCTTCGTTTTTCTCAAGGCTTCCTTTCTCTCCCTCTGAGTTTTATTGCTAGTGTTAACAATCTGGAATCATTGCATGTGCCGCAGGGAAGGGCAGGGGCCCATGGGCAGCTGAAGATGAAGGAAAGAGCCAGTGAAGAAGGATGAAAATATAGAGAAGAAAAACGAAGATGAGAGACTTAAAAAGGGGAGGAAAGAGAGACAAAAGGAGAGAGAACAGGAGGGAAATACTTATATAAAAAGGACAATGGGCCCACCACACCCCTGTGGGCCAAAGCTCATGTCCAAAAAAGATGGGCACATTACACAACGCATCTAATTCACTGATAATGTCTCGGCTGCAGAGGCATTAACAATCACAGTATGGAAAAGGAGGGCAGAGCTGCTTTTATTCATTCAGTCCAAACGGATTAAAACAAGTAGATTTCAGCTCAAGGTGAAATTAATTGGCATGCCGGCAGGGAGGCAGACAGACTGGCAAAAGACACTGGCAATTTAACTCACTTACACACACACACGCGCACACACAGACAGACAGATATGGATGTGTAATGAGGCAGACGA